>NC_048219.1:110038077-110085471 GCF_002007445.2 Ailuropoda melanoleuca
AAAAAAAAAAAAAAAAAAAGCACTAGACTTGGAAATTTAAGAATGAAGTTAGAATTTTGCCACCTCACTGGTGTTTTATCAGGGACATAGTCTAGTGCCTTGGACAGATGCTGCTCTATCTGGAAAATGTGTTAATAATGCCTTACCTGACAGTATCTAGTACCCTGGCCAGCACTCAAAAAATGCTGACTGGATCCTTGAGTTGATGAACCCCTGATAGATGGTTTGGTGGGAGCAAGTAAGGCTGTAGGTTCATGAAAGTATTCTGTCATCGTGAAGGTCCTTAGTAGTTACATAAAATGTATGAGTTGATTTTAATCTTAATAACCAACCTAGCTTGTATGGCCTAAGTTTAAGGTGGCTGAATATATCCACATGTGTGTAAACACATACATAATTGTGTGTGTGTGTGTGTGTGTGTATATATATATATATATATATATATGTTTAAATTAAAAATTCTTTAGACTCCTACTCCACTTCTGAGACCAACTTCTTCCCTTTATATGGTTTCTGTGAATGTCTATTTTATGACATTGTGTCTCTTTGAAAACTGAGTTACTATTTTGAAAAGTTTATTATTACTAGAAGACACATGGTGTCCTCTAGATAAGACTACCATGACTTGAAGTGAAGTAGTGGCAATTTCATTTTTGGTATTTTCTTGCTAACCTAGATTAAACCATAAATTATCATTTGTAGTATATTCTAAGTGGAAAACTGGTTAAGGTATAGGGTATAGTGTGTACAACCCACACAGATCACTGTGCCGTCACCTCAAATGTCACTGTGAACCCTGTCCATGTAAACGTTTTCAAGTGCCAGTCTTCATGTTATTTTCCTTGCTCTGTTCTACACAATCATCCAGGAGACTGCCACTTAATGGAATGGTCAGAGTGGAGCACGTGTGAATTAACCTGCATCAATGGAAGAAATTTTGAGACAATGGGCCGCCAATCTAGGTCAAGGACATTTATAGTCCAGTCTTTTGAGAACCAAGACAGCTGCCCCCAGCAGGTTCTAGAAACACGCCCTTGTACAGGTACCAAGAGCACTTTTCAATTCTCAGCCTTGATTGATCAATGCTTATTCTATTTTATGTGAGGTGTAATAGAACCGCTGTTATCGTATTTACTTGCAGGAGGCAAATGTTATCACTACACATGGAAAGCAAGTCTTTGGAACAATAATGAACGAACTGTATGGTGCCAACGTTCAGATGGCATTAATGTCACAGGTATTCCTGCCTAAGATTTGTGTGGGCACTTCAGAAAGATCTCTGAGTGTTGCTGTTTGTGAGAAGAATTAGCTTACAAGTTATAAGCAAGAGAAGACTGGGCAGGTGGCCTTAGATGATCTTCATAGCAAATTGTCATTAGACCTTGTTTTGTTTAAAATTTTTAATTGAAGTATACTTGGCATATAACATTAGATTTAGGTGTACAACATAGTGATCTAATAATCATATATATTACAAGATGCCCACCATGATAACTGTGTTAGTTTTATTGACTATATTCCCTATGCTGCATTTTTCTTCCCTGTGACTTACTTTATAACTAGAAATTTGTACCTTTTAATCCTCTTCACCCATTTCATCCAACCCACCCCCACCCCACCTTTGGCAACTACCAGTCTGTGTTTCTGTATTTCTAAGTCTGGTTCTTTCTTTTTTGTTGTTGTTTGTTCATTTGTTATGTTTTTGGATTCTATGGATAAGTGAAAGCATATGGTATTTGTCCTCTTCTGTTTTGCTTATTTCACTTAGCATAATACCCTCCAGGTCCATCCGTGTTATTACAAATGGCAAGACTTCATTCTTATGGCTGAGTAATAGACCTTTGCATTTTAGAAAGCAAACAATTTTCCAAAGACCCATAAGATTATGGGTCAAATTTCAAACAAATTGCAACAAATTTCAACAAATTGCACAGTAAAATTTCCTTAAATATCATGTTCTGAGACAAAAGCAGAAAAAGACACATGGGAGTTTAAAACAACAGTCTCTGAAGTTTTAAACCATGTACCTTCTCAGTAAAAAGTTTTTGATGACATATCTCAACATTTTATTCTGTATGATGCTACCGTATCATATTATAAAACATACAAAAGTCGAAAATAAAAGGGTGGATAAAGATAAAATATATTTGTTAATGGTGCAAAAAAAACCCCTCTTTTGCTGTAAATTATAAAGATATTTGTATCATGCAATGGAAGCTTGGTTTTGGATATTTTGCTAGTCGTTATTTAAATATAGACAGAGCAAAGTTTTCCTTACTCATGACAGTGGATACAATCTGATTATACAAATGATCTCGATTTTAAAAAGTTTTTTGAATGCCTTCTCAGTGAAAGTTGTCATTGTTTTTACTGCTCCTGCAGTCGACAGAGCATATCTTATCAATGAGAGAATTTCTACCCTTCTGTAGGAATTGAAGAATTGTCAGCTTCATCTTGTTTGCCTATATTTGCGTGATTAGATTCCCTTTAATCCATAGTTTATCCATACATTAACTTATTTTAAGCAGCTTGCCCATTCTGTAAGTTATTGTTGTGACTAAGTACACCGTAACTCTGCTGAAGCAGGACCACCACAGGCAGCATTCCTGCAGCACGCCGAGAGTTGGCTGGTGAGGGCACACGATCAAATTCTCCTCCATGTACTTGTTGCATGGTCTATGGCCCCGGGCCGTCCATTGATGAGCTCAGGTTATCACTAGCAGCTGCTAAATATTACAGCTTCATTTCATTTTTTAAATTTAAACAAAATATTGTATGAGCTATACAAATTCTAGTAGTTTCTAGACGATTCCCTAGAGATTCTGCCCCCAGGGGTGCAGACGCTGCTCTTTAATCAGTGGTTAAAAGAGTGGAAACAACCACCCCCCCAGCAGTACTGGTAGCGACAAGACCATGTGGTTATTGCCACTAATGTCCAAATTATTTCACATGTAGGTGTAATTCTGGATTTTAGGGTTTTTTTGTTTTTTTGGTTCTTTCTTGTGGGGATTTTTATTCTTTCAGTAACACTAGGAATTGAGCTGCTTCATTCACAGGGAATACACAAATCTGTTTCCTATGCCATTTTAGGCTCAAAGCTTTTTGCTAGCTACCAAATCATAAACTATAATTGGGTAACAATTACAGTAAGGTAAAAGCTGGAATCTATAAGTGAAACCAGTATCACATAAATACAACTTAACTACTGCCTTCAAATACATCAAGTTCTTAGCCTAGTACCTACATCCCGAAAGGCATGACTAATATGTAAACAACTGCAGATTAGAGAGACATTATTCCATCCATTTACTCAAAAATATTTAATACCTGCAAGTACTGTATCAGATGTATGACTGCCTCTCCGGGAGCTTAAACATTGCCTTTTAAAAATGTGTCAAACTCCAGATGTGAGTGTGTGTGTGTATGCATTCTGGTTGAGATACATTTTAAAGTTTTACCAAAGAGCTTGCTATCGCGGTCCGTGAATCTACCCATGGCATTCTTTTAGCACTGATTGTTGCCAATTGGCTTATTGCCTAGTTGGAGAATAATATACATAGATTGGGTCTTTGAGCAGATATATTTTCTGCTCCTGAACTTAAATTGAAATTTCATCCATTCTTTTCCTGATCCTGGCCCGGCACACAGATGTTGCCCTCAAGAGAGAATGACATTGCCAATGAGCAGGTATAAAAACTACTGCAGCCATCTTGTTAGCAGAGCCTCCCATCTTGAACAGTCCTTCCTAGAGTAATCAATAAAATACAGCTGGACCGTGTGTCAGCAAATGAGTATAAAAAAAGAATATGTTACAGAGTGGCCAGTGCCAGAGAGGAAAACAATTTTTTTTTAATGTTTATTATAGAAAAGTCTACACATGATGGTGGGGTTTTGTGTTATTTGTTATTTGTTTTTTGTTTTTTGGTTTTTTTTTTGTAGGAGGCTGCTCACCTCAGACACGTCCTGCTGCTATCCGGCAGTGTAATCCGGCCTGCAGAAAACCTTTCTCCTACTGTACACAGGTGAGTCCTGTACTGGAGCCTTCTAGACCGTTAGCTGCTGTCTTCTGCATATGCTGTTGGGTGTTTTCCAGTAGGCTACAGCCCCAGCAGCAGTTCCATGTGCTCACGGTACCATCTAGAGGGATTTGCAGGAATAATCACAGCTACTAAGGATTTTTTTTAAACAGGGCCATGTCTTAAGGCTATAGCCAAATCTACCTTGCAGATAGCTAATTGATATTAGCCTTGCTTATCAATAAATGTTCTCAGTTGATTAATTCTTTCATTATTACCCTTTCAGCTACCCAAACTATTTTGAAAGATCTTATCAATGTTCATATTTGCTAATTGATTACACTACTATGAGTAGATTTTCAGTTCATTTAAAATAAGTTAAATATTTGGCTATGAAGAAAAATTATGTACGCATGCACGCACACACACTTTTTTTTTTCTTTTAAAGAACTCTTTTCGATTCTTCTCCCTTAACTTCCATTTACCACTGCTCAGGAATTAATGCAGAATGTGCAATGTATTCTAATCAATGGCGCTCATAGCGAACAGGGCATATATCAAGTTATGTCATGTTTCTTAAAGAAACAGTTTTCTTATTATTTGCTCTTTCCAAAAATGATATGGTTGAAAGTAATTCAAACCCTCAATCCTATTTTATGGCTCTTTCACTTCAAGGTGGGTTAATTCTTTACCACAGAAAAGCTAGTGCCTAAGCTTACAGAGCAGAAAAGAAGTCAGCAACAACTTCATATGCCAAACAGGTTTGCTAAATAGAAGGTATAGCTTTTCACCAACTGTCTGGATACCCTCTTTAATAAAACATAAGTACCTTCTGCCTTGAACTTTTGGCACATGTGATTGGTTACAGCTTTTCACTTCAACTAGAGGTGATATAGTCTTAATTAGCTCTCTATTGAACACGGTGTAATATCTTCAAATGAAATGCTGTAATGTCATTATAGGAATGGACAATTATTAATAATTTTACCCTAACTTTCTGACCTTTTCCTTTTGTAGAAGATTGAGGTGCCCTCCTTAGGTTTAGTATCGCTCCTTAAAATCATGTGTTAATAATCGATGACCCAAATATATCGGTCCTTAATGAATCACCCAGACTTGAGTGGCTATGTGAGACTAGGGTCTATTCCAAAAATGTCAAATAGTTTCAGGTAAGGCACCCCTACAGCAAAGTCCTACAGATTCATAATTTTATACCTAACTTATTCTATTCTTCTCTAATGTCTTTACATTTGCTGGAGGACAGAAGAGCAATTATTTTCAGTTTCACTTCTAGAGACAAAGAAATCTTTGCTTGTTATATCTCACCCTAGCCAGCATCTTGGAGAGGTTTATTGTACATGAAATTGAGCAGGAACTCACAGAGAAACATGAAGGACACATTGTCACACTGCCAACTAAAAATGCGATGTCGTGTGATCCTCCAAGGAAGAATGTGGGACATCTGCCTTTGGTGAAGTCTTTCTTTTTTCTCCACCTAGGCTGCCCTCCTTGAGTAAAGAACCAAGGCTGCAAGCAGAGAGGTAGTTCAGACTAGTTAGTGATCAATGGTAGAAGTTGGTAAGCCACAGTCAGCAGCTGGTGCAGCAACAGACATCAAAGGGCACAAAGCCCAAAGGCTATGTACATAATCCCTGTTGTTTTACTTCTCAGCATCAAGGGCAGCAGGTTGGAGTGATGGGGCAGGAATTTGAAACAGTTTGCGGGGGGGGGGGGGGGGGGGGGTGGGTAGAGTGGAGGATAATTTGATTAAATGCCTTAAACATCTCTGTAAGAGAGTAAAGGGTAGAGTTAATGACCTCTGTTGACAAAGAATTGTGATTTCGACTTGGAAGGCATGAAAATTGTCAACCTGTGGAAAAATCTGATGATGTATTTAAGGGTTGACTTTGGAATTCACAATAAAGAACTGCTTGGTTTTTAAGCTCTTTGGCAACTCTGTTGCTGAAAAACCCCAAATTGCCATAACACATCACACAGGTATTAAGTGATTATTCCAACTTTTAAGTTGTTCTTTTTCACCACTGTATAACTCTTTTGTATGCTGTAGGGTGGAGTCTGCGGCTGTGAGAAGGGCTATATGGAGATCATGAGATCAAATGGTTTCCTGGATTACTGCATGAAAGTACCCGGCTCAGAGGATAAAAAAGCTGATGTGAAGAACCTTTCAGGGAAAAACAGACCTGTGAATTCAAAGATACATGACATTTTTAAAGGATGGTCACTTCAACCCCTTGATCCAGGTACATTTCAATTAAGAGTAAGAAATATACATGTACTCGTGGGGCGTTGGGGCTCATATTGTCACCGCTGCTTATGACATAAAGAATGGAGGGAAGGAGAAAAAGAGGAGAGACTGAAGAGGTGGTGTGGTCCAATTCAAGGTTTCTCAAATTTGAATGCCAAAAACGGGTAGTCCCTTTTGGTGTAAAATGTTCTCATGGATGGTTGACAAGAAGTCACTTTCAACTCCAGTCTAAGAAGTACGGAATTGAGTCCCCAGAATGTTAACCGTTAAAATTATCTTCTCATTGTAAATTACCTCTGCAAGGAAGAATGCCATTATAACTGTGAATTTGTGTATATAATTGAAATTAAAACCAAAAGTTAGATCAAGAACCTGCAGATACCTTAGGAAATGTCTAGGGACCCTATGTGGTTTGAGAAATGCTGGTGGAACAGTAAAGATCCTTAATTCAGACACAGACCTTGGCATCAAGGCTCAGAATGTACCTGTTTTGTGATTGATTTCGTAAATGAGGAACTAGGTCTAAAGACACCTACCTTGCAGGACATTAGAAGCTTTCTGTGCATCCTGTCATTCTGTGCGGGTTGTACTGAGTGCATGATCTAGTGATTTTGAGATTAGGAGTCTGAAACTGTGAAAATGAATTTGACCAAGGTCCTACCACCAGTAAGTGAGAGGATGATTTGAAAGGCAGGTCAGAGCATTTGTCTCAGCTCCCTTACGAAGTATGCAGAAAACGAAAGCAAGATTCTTGGTGCTAATCATATATACCTTTGCTAGGAAACAAAATGCACTAATAACTAAGCAAAGTGGCCTAACAGGGCATGGAGAGGGAAGACGTCAACAGAGCTCAGGCAAAGCATAACCTGGGAGTTTCCTGCCAGTCTTCTGCGTATCAGAAGTGTCTTAATGATATGTTTAGATGAAGCAAAAACCAGAGCCCAGGCCTAAAGGACACTAGATCAGATGTACGCTCCTCAGCCATCTTTTCAGGATGACCACAGTATGTTAATCGTTTCTGATTCTGCTCTATGTCTGGGCATGCCATAGATTTTTTAAAACATCTCATTTTGTGATTAAATTAGCAGTAGCTTCAAATCTGAAGGAAGGGTAGTAGGAAATGTAGCCAGGCTCACCCATTGCCTGTACAGCCCAGTTCAGGAAAAGAATTTGGGGGAGGTCCTTGGCCTTTGGGGGCTAATTAAAACATCAATGGTGGCATGTATGTGAATACACATATGTATGTGTTTTTCTCATTATCAGAGTGTAAATTGGAGCAACCTCTAGAAAGACAGTTAGGCAATATGCATCATACAGTTTGACCTAAAATTTCTTTCCTTAGAACCTATCATACAAATATATACATCTATACTAAATGGGGTTTGTTACAAATGCTTGTTGTAAAGATTAAACAGAATGTGGAAAAATATTATCTAATATGCCTCACATTAAAAAGAACGAGACCTGCCTTACGACTTAGCATAGGAAGTTGTTTTAAAAGTACAATTCAAAATATGTGCCATTTGTATCTCAAAAATGTGTATGCATGTACTCATCAGTGTGCATATACAAAGGAAACTCAAATGCTAAAGGAAAGGAATGGTAACAGTGGTAGCTCCTGGCTTCGGAATTGAGAGAGGGTAGCAGGGCGACTCATTTTTCACTACACATCTTTTTTTTAATAGTTTCAAGTTTGATCTTATCCATTACATTTTTATAAAAAGTTATATTCTTTTTTTAAGAAACATGGACCACACACCTCTACACTGGGGATTTAAAAGTTCTGGAGCCTCCAAATACTTCAGCTCTGTGCGGTTTAGGAGTAAAAAGATGAAAGGTGCTTTTTCACTCAGTGAAGACTTTTTTTTCCCCATGTAAAAAACTCAGAAGAGGGTATTTCATGATTAGTGTTTCAAAGAGATCAGAATCAAAGCTTTGTTAAAAGTTTCATGACCATAGAAAAATATCATTACTACACTGAAGCCTCATTCTAAAACCTAACTGAGGCTTTTTAGTGTCTTGTAAGCAAAAACTGTAATGGGAAGTGACAATATAATTGAATGTAATTGTGATTTTATTCCAAACAAGTGTTGTTTACAATAGATTTTGATGGTTGTTCATCCCACAGAAGCCTTTCAAATAAGATGCTGATATG
The DNA here is from genome assembly GCF_002007445.2 of Ailuropoda melanoleuca. Classification (NCBI taxonomy): domain Eukaryota; kingdom Metazoa; phylum Chordata; class Mammalia; order Carnivora; family Ursidae; genus Ailuropoda; species Ailuropoda melanoleuca. The sequence continues at coordinate 110,046,515 of NC_048219.1, forward strand.
TTTTTTTGGACCTGCAGTTAATTACATTCATGTAGTATAATGAATCTTCTGTGTGTGTGTCTGTCTTTCAGGAAGGAAGGCAGTACCTCGGGAATGCTAAGGCATTTTCTTTCTCAGTCAACTGTGCTCACATAAACAGAACACAGAAAACCATACATAGACTGAATTATACGTAACATAGTAAAAAAAAAATCACAAAATAGATTTGGTTTTATTTTTCTAAATTCTGGCAGATAGGACATTAAAATAATGTCTATACTTGTACATGTGTGGTTATAATTTGACATAATTTGGTGAATTTATTACCTTATTTGGGCATATAGTTTTTGTTCCCTTGACATCATTTGTCACCAAAAGTGTGATAGCCTCTTAATTTTTTGCATCTGTGTTGTTGTACAAGACGATGCACACATAAAAATACATTTTTAAAAATTTATTTCTAAAAAATAGCCTGAAAATTGCTAGATTTTATGAAGTAATGCTTACCGGTGTGTGTTTGCTATTGAGAAAAATTTGATAGACTGTCTTACATTTTCACCTTTGTTGGATGTTTTCTAGCTGTCACATATGGGTGGGTTCCACCACGATTGTGACTTATGCCAGTCTCAGAAATCAGATAAATAATTCAGATGAGAAAACTTGTGTATGCTAAGCTTGTTATTTAATCTCTATCTTAAACAGATGGCCGAGTAAAAATTTGGGTTTATGGCGTTTCAGGTGGAGGTTTTCTTATCATGATTTTCCTAATATTTACTTCCTACCTTCTTTGGTAAGTACTACCTAGCAAAACATTTATATTCCATATTCTGATAGGGGACGTATTATATGAAAAGATCCTTGGCCATTATAACTGGACCCTTAAGCCACAAATAATTATCAACAGTAGAATAGTTGAAATCATCTGTCTTTCCTGTCCTTATTTGACATAACCTTCTTTTATGTGGTTTTCAATAATATCAGAAGAGAAAAATCATTAGCGAGGACTTTCCCATTTTGGTATTTTGATGATTTTTCAGCTTTGCATCTTAGCATCTCTTAGTACCTCCTAGGGACTGACACTTGGCTCCCAGCCCCAGTGATTCTGATTTAATTAGTCTTGCCTGTGGCCAGGTCATCCGGATATTTAAAAGCATCTCAGGTAATGCTAAAATGCAGCTAAGGCTAAGAGCTATTACTCTAGAGAATTCTAATTCTTAAGTTGACCTGTCTTGACCAGTGGGTTCAAACAACCTGGTTGGTACATTTTAAATACTAGAGCCAGGTGTTTATCCACCTTGACCAGATAGAAGAGAAAACTTTCTGTCAGTTCCAGGAACCCCATTTTTTAAGTGACTTGTTCCTGAAAATTTATTATTCTCAGAAACTGATGATTGGTTTACTGTACTTTGGTTTCAAGAGCAGCTCATCAACTACAGTATATTCTGTAAATACATTTGAATGTTTTCAAGTGTGTTGAGAATATTTTATTAGCTTCCAAAGCAAAATTTCTTAAGGATCTCTTTTTAATTTTATTTTCATGAGATCAAAGTGTGACTTTGGGTGTTTTTCCTCCAAATTGAGATATTTATATTCATCATCTATTAAACTATTTCCTTCAGAATTTTTACCCCAGTTTTAATCTCAATTCAAATCCTTTGTACATTTAGCCTCAAATTCTGTTTCCAAGGTGACACAGGTTTATAAATCTTTGCTCTGGATCAGTGAAAATTAGTGAAGAAAATAAGATGACTTTAAATCCCTCTGCCACCTATAGTGCTAGAAACCGAACCTCTAGAAATTGGATTTCTATCCAACTAATGTTTCCTTAGTGCTGTGATAAAAAGTAACACCTTTGGTTAGTCCTTCACCCTATCATCAAATGATTTGACCAATTTTTATGTCTCAGTTGATAAATTTTGTGTGTGTTCCTAGATCCTGTCTTAATGAACAAATGTGAAGTTGAAAGACTTGTATGAGGTTCAGAGTGATCAGATGCATTCATCACTAGAAAAGATTAGAAAAGGAGGAGAAGGTCTTATATTGCAACAAAAGACAGGAAGGTTTGACAGATGAGAAACCTCTCCAAAAGTAATGGCCCAAACAGTGTAAGGGAATAAGATAGTTTGTTCTTCTGTAAAAGCTTGGATGTATCATCATTGTTAATTTTTAATCTCTTAGGTATTTCAGGGAAGAGGGAACCACAGAATTTGGAATTGGGGATGTAGTAATTGATAGTAACAGTCATTCAGTTTCCCTTTTTACATTTCTCTATTCTTTCAATAATTAATATTTGTTGAAGTCCTTTCTGAATGACTCTAAACTCGGGGGATTAATTAGGTACATATCACTGAATTCTCGTAACAGTTTTCTAGAGAATTTTTTAAAGATCAATGCAATTTTCCCTTACCTTTTAGTGACCAAATTACATCAATATTTATGTACAGTATTTCTCACATCTATTTTTTTCATCTTCAGTGCTTGACTTTAATCATCCCCCTTTGGGAGTAGCACAATAGCTACATATTTGGACTCAAATGCTCCTTTCTGCTGTCTACAGCCAAATTAGTCTCCCTAAACTTTGGCCAGATGATCAGCCCCTCTCCTACTCGGACACCAGCAGTGGCTTTCTTTGACAGCAAAATGGAAGTCATGTGTTGGCTGCCTACCCAGCCACCCAAAGTCTTCCACAATTGAAGCCTAAACGATCCTTGCAATTTCATTAGTTTCCCTATGCCTTTGCTAGCGTGTGGTGGGGTATAGGCCCAAATCTTTTTCTCATTGAAGACTTTTTTTTAAATTACCTCCTTTGTAAACTCTTTATTTTGATAAAGTGGTCACTTTTCTACTGGAATATTTAATCCATGTGTTTAGTTCTACATTCCCATCTATCCAATATTAGTTCATTATAATATACTCATTTTCTGTACTTTCCTATTTCATAACAAAGGTTGGTGTCCATCTTTCAGATCACTTCGTCATTGCTTTAATCTCCCTTTCCACAGGTTCAGTTTTTCAAGTTTACCATCTAAGTTGTTGAGGTACAGCACTTTTAGTCTGTTTGTGTTGCTGTTTCAGAGGTTTTCTCCCAAGACCCCACATACCCATTCACATGTATTAGGGAAGTCCACCATTTTATTTGTACTGTGCATGTCTATGATGTATTTTTTATATTATAAACTCATATGAAAAACTTACTTATAAGTACTGAATATAAGGCTACAATCTCTTTCTCAAAGATAATTTCTTGAGAGAAGTAACCTTATGTTAGGGTACTTACTGTAGTACCTTCTAATTTTGCAAGGAGGCTTCTGCTTCCAGGGTTTCCTCCTCCTATCCCATTCATCTAGAATGAATTTTCACTATTAGCTATTGACACTCTATTGGTTCTTCTCAGTAAAATGCAAATGCCAGCATTTCCCCATCAAACAGTCTGGAATAACTTGTCCATTCTTCCTCCTCTCTGGCATTTACTCTAGGCTGTGATTATGGTGATTTCTTTAGTATCTTCCTCCCCTACCACCCAAAGTAGCATAGTGGATGAATAAATGAGTATTTTGCATAGGTTGCTTTTTCAGTCCTCACAAAAATCTACCAAGTTGTTGATTTTATCATACCCATTTTAAAGAGGGCTAAGTTATTGAACTTTTCTAAGGTCATCAGCCTGGTAAAATCACCTCTAGGTCTGCCTAGCCCGAGAGCTTAATGCTCTTTCCACTGGTCTTCTAGTCTGCAATTTCTTTCTCGAGTGATCCTAAAAAGTCTTTAGAGTCAATGTAGTGGCTACAGCTTTCATATTTTTTAGAGGCTCCTTGTTTCCCAAGTAAGCTATAGACCTGGGAATGGACCTATTGATATCAAAACACATACCATTTACTGTTACATATGAGCTGCCTAAGGAGTCCAAATAGATACTTTCACAGCATTTACTTCTATTAAATAGCTTGCAGAGGAGTCAGAAGAGGACAGTTTTGGAGATTTTATATTTTCTCCCCCAAAATAAAAGGCTTAGGACAAGAGAAATGCTATAATATGCCAGGCCTTAGGTGTATACTTTAGATGAAAGCAATTTATAATAAAACTTAGAAATGCTTTTGAGAAAATATAGAAAAATAGTCTTCTTAAGGACCACTTCGTTCAGATACAACCCTTTGTACAGCTACCATTAGTGCTCGAAGTTTTTGAAATAATACTGATGCCCGTGCTCCCCTGGCAGTAAAGATCCATGAGGCAATTTAGCGAAGATGAGCACTGCGTGAGCTCGTAGTTAATCTAGACATAGTGCCAGGAAATTGTTCCAGGTAACTACAGCCTATCCATTCTGCCCTGCCCAAGCTTGAGAGTAGTGCCCCCACTTCCAGAGGCTCTGCCCTCATGAGTGGCCGCCTAAACCAAAGACCGTGTCAGGCTTTCATCAAGGTATTTCATGTCTACTGCCCTGGGGATGGGTTCTTGGGGCTTGAAGTCAGTGGTGCCGTTAAGTCCCAGCAGTTGCCTGTCAGTTCATCATCAGCTTGCTTTTCTGGCTTCATGGGTTTATCCTCGGCTAAAATGCAAGTGATCATGGAAGAGGTCACTTTAAATGTGTGTCACGCAATGGTCTCTTACAGCCAGTGTTGCATAATAGCTTTATCCCTGTGCCAACCATGAAAGTGGTGGTGGCTGTCAGGAGTGCTCCATTAGGAAGAGTTATGAGGCGACACCTCAGTCCGACAGGGAAGAATAGTGTGATTGATGGAGTAGAGATCCACCCTGGGTACAGGATGAGTGGTGGTGGCCTACGTGGCAGGCATCTGCAGGTCCTGTTTTAGTGTGAGGTGGTCACACCTTTCCCGATACCAGAGTTGGAGAGAAAAAATATTTTTTAAATAGTATTTCTTAAGGAAAAAAGGAGTACCAGTAAGGGAGAAAGGAAAGAGCAGGACCTAAGACAGGTGTCCTGGCTTTGCTACAGACAGCCCCTCTACACAGCCCTCTCCTCAGGAATCCTTTTAACTAGTCAGGATGCTTTGTAAAGTCACAGCTACCCAGCTCGTACCACCTTACTCAGTTTACCAGTATTTAAGAACTTTTCCACTCTAAAATTTCTCAGATCTCACATATTCATAGTTATGATATTAGTATCAGTTGAGAGATTACATGATTTGAAGAGATTCATAAAAAATGAGGTCTTCCTCCAAATGATCCCCAACACACCCCTTGGCCCACAAGGATTTAAGGCCTACATATAGAAGACCCCTCTTCTTTCCCATAATCTCATACAGGGAAGCTCAATCATAAAAAATACTAATATTTTGAGCAGAATTTTAGAGGCCCAACAAATGCGCTGGCCAAGTTTAGATGTCTCCCAGACAATATCACTATAAAGATCCAGCCATCTCTATCCCTCGTCCCCACTCCCCGGGACTCAGCTCTTCTTTCATTTCTCTTTGCCCAGTACCTCTTGGCAAATGCTAATTAAGAATGGATTGTCAAAAACTATTTGGAAGCACCTACATTTCTTCCCTCTCTCTTCCTTTCTCCTCCAAAAGGCGGGAGACACAGGATGCGGAAGATCCCAATTGTCATTTCAGGTGAACTATCTTGTATTAGGACAACTTCCACTATCACCAGAACCACAGGAGATGCACAAGCTGTCACTTTTAAGTTCTCCTAAACTATGGTCTAATTTCTTAATATTTTTAAAATGCTCTGGACCTTATTTCAAGCTGGGTCCATTCTCTATGCTAGAGTCTGGGCCAAACAATAGAACTGGAGCCACTGGAGTATACTTATATATAAAGTTAAGTTGAATATTATTCTAATAACTATGCAGTGAATACCCATTTGAGAAGCACAAAACTGGAGACTGAGGATCCCATGGCAGAGGATCCCATGGAGAGGGTTTCTGCCTGTCCTGAGCTTCTCAGGTTGGAAGGTGTCTGCCTGCAGCCCGTGCCCAGCCCTCAGCTCACCACCCATTGAGCACCCACTGCACCCCAGATGCCAGGCAGGAGCACTGAAAGGATCTGTGGTTTTTCCTGTAGTGACTTTTAAAATCACTTTTCTTATTTTGGCTACGTTCATTATGAAACACCCCCCTCCAAAAAAAAATAGTTTTCGAACTTGAGCATTTAAACTAGGTAATTCTCCCTAGCCCCATTTTAATTCTATCAAGCATCTTTTTGTGTATGTGGTAGAAATTCACATAATACAAAAGTCTCCATTTTAACCATTAAGGGAAAGAAGCCAGACAGAAAGGCCACATAACTCCATCTGTACGAAATATCCAGAATAGGCAAATGCCTAAGAGGTGGAAAGTTAGGTGGTTGCCAGGGGCTGAGGGTAGGGGAAATAGGAAGACTACTTTTGTGGGCACAGAGTTTTTCTTTGGGGTGATGAAAATGTTCTGGAACTAGATAAGATGATGGTTACACAACATTGTGAATATACTAAATGCCACTCAGTTGTACATGTGAAATGTTTTTAAGTTTGAAGTATAAAAATTCCTATGTATAGACAAAATGTTTCCACCACATGCCAAGTTAATGGCATGGATACAGAGAGAGTGCACTGAAGAGGTTAAGGGCCTGGGCCTCTGTTAGACATGCTTAAATTTCAGCCTCAGCCACTCAGTGACTTGGGGGAAGGTCAGTGAGCTCTCTAGTCCTTTTCTATAAAGAAGTATTGACCCTAATGCTTCTCCTCTCTCAGGGTTGTTCTGGGTTTATTGAGGTATTGTATGTAAAATGCTGAACACAAGGCTTGGCATTTAGTATACTTCCAATTAATAATAGATTTTACTGTAAAATAAATTAGGAGACAAGGAAAGAGTTGGCTCCCTGCTGGTAAGGATAACCCCAAAGAGCTGGGCTCTGAAGGCATGGCAAAGCCAAGGCCCTGAGGAAGGAAGAGAAAGAATATGGTAGGGGTGGGGCACAATGTAGTAAAATTCAAACTATAAATGTTCATAGACAGAAATTGAGTTTTACCCCTACTAAGAAAGAAAGTATAATGCAGGTTGTTTGGCCCCAGATCTGGGCCCTCACTGTGTGATTTGCCAAGGTTACTCAACTTCAGCTTCTCTGTGAGAAGGAAGAGCAGCCCTCCCTGACCTGGCAAAGTTGTCAACCTCAGGTAAAACAGAGACCAGGTGAGAGTGGCTCTGCATGGTGCAGGATCAGAGAAAGTTTCCTGACAGTCTCTGGTGACATGACATCTAACTGTCAGGTTTCAGACCAGAGCAGAAGCGTGTTTACTTAACACTCCCACCAGGGTAAGGCCGAGGAGTCTGGCTGCTCCAGCTGCTCCTATGAAACATCTCGGATATGAGGGTCACAGTAGCTCAGGGATTAGTGGACACCAGATGTTTGCATTGCTGAGTATAAACAAGAACAAGAAAAGTAGCCCTCTACCAGGTTCATTGTTTCCATGAAACCATTTTTAATTTGAAAAAAATGATTGCTTGTCCTTAAATAGGGATAAAATATACAAGTATTCAAAAAAGAAACCCACAGGTTCAGAGCAATCAGTCTTTTGTCATTTAACTACATGAATTTCTATACCTCATAATTGTCTTTGGGAGATGAAACAGAACTATGTGAACCTTTATCTGAGGAATTCTTTTCCCTTTGCAGCAAGAAGCCAAAACCACATCAAAGCACACCTCCCCAGCAGAAGCCTCTGACCTTAGCCTACGATGGAGACTTAGACATGTAACCTGAAAAAGAAATCCAAATGTAGACATCAACTGCCTTAACCGCTTTCTCTTTTGTAGCTCTCAGACTTCTCAGTTTTTTGAGGAATCTCATGATGTGATACATTGGGCAGAATACAAATATTCCAAAAGTAATATTGCCTCAACTTCATTTGGACATGGAGTCAAGGATTATTAGGTCTGCCATTTTGCTTTCAAGTTGTTTGTGGGTGTGTGTTTAATTTTTTGATTTTCCCAAGGGTCCTGAAAACCCTTCTCTTCCTGTTTGGAAATGGGAGGAAGAAAACATGATGGAATTCCCACAGACTTCAGTACACTTTATCTTCAGCAGCATGATGACAATCTGGAGGAAAGTCCAATCAAGGCATTTACTGTAAATGATGAGCCTGACACTGCTTTGTTATGCACTATATTAGTGCAAGGCTTTACTCTTCCCATACGTCAACACTGAGTTTTCTAGAGTTTACATTGGTTCAGAGACTTTCAAATTGGATTGCCTATTTTCATGAACACAGAGAGAATGGTTTACCATTTCAGAAATTCTCTGAGTTTTTACCTTTAAATATTGTATTTTGTTTTGTAGCCAGGGGATGATGGCACTTCATGGGTTGCATTTATTGGGGAGAAAAAATGGAGTGGGCGTAATTGCTTGTCTAGATGAAAGCTAGGTGGTTTCTGAATGAAGTATGTATTGAGTGTTAGGTGGTTATATTGGAGAATGAGGTAGATTATTTCATTACTAAAACTCTATTTTAACAGAAACTTGGCCATGTAGATATAGTACTATACCATACACACTTGTAATTCAGTTTAATGGTGACAAACTCTGCTTTTGTAATTTCAATTTTCTTATCTGAATATTTATAAATTTTTTTTGAACTTATCTGACCTCATTTAATATACATCAAACACCAATCCTGTTTGTAGCAAGTCTTGCTTTTATAAGGTTTCAATACCTAAACACATTAAAAAGCTGAAACCATTTTATGAAGATAATAATTGTTTGTAACTGTAGATGTTGAGAGTAAGAAGGTGCCATCTTGTGGTATTGACTTGTATTTATAACAAATAAAGTGCTCAAGAGACTGAGATGTAGCCTCTACTAGATTTATTCATTTATGAAATGCCCTTGCTTTGACAAAACTGGTTTTACTGACCGTTTCCCTGTGTCACTGCTGTAGGGGTTGACAGCTGAAATCACTGCCAGAGAAAAGGATTCTTATTCTACATTCTTAACACTATCGAGTACACTATGAAATAGAGCCAACTATAATTACACAGAGTAGCTTTGAAGGAATATTTAAAGCTCAGTTAGTTAATATTAGAACAAACCACTGAAATAAGGCAAACACTGATATGTCAATGTCCTAAGAAGATGGGAATGTTAGAAATGTGATACAATGAAGAAGATAGATAGAGGATGTGACTTCTTCTGTTAAGCATTTAAGACTGATTAACTGGTTTCGGCCAATGCCACTATGGTTTAAAAAGAAAAAAATAAATGAAAATAGGAAGGCTTATATCTATAGTGTCACTGAGCAAACACCCCCTAGAGTTGGCCTCTTATTAGTTCACTTAAATGACAGCGTCAACAGTCTTCATAATAATTCAAGAGATCCTGCTTCAGAAATCAAATCCTGGCTGTGCCTCTTACCCATGTGTGATCCAGTATAAGGATTGCAAATTATGTCTGCCTCAGTTATTTGATCCACACAATGAAGATAATGAAATCATTTTCCTCTTCGGTTAGACATTAAATGTCAGATGGGGTTGTGGTTCAAAATGGCAATGTAAAAGGATTGTCAACTAACACCCCCCCCAAACACACAGACTCCAAAATCTACAGCTTCCTATGGAACAATTGCCAATGAAATAAACCCCCAAAATAACTGAGCAACTCCTACACTTCTGGCAAATGAGGAAAGACAAACATCAGGACAGGAGAAGCTGAGACACAGTCTCACCGTAAGCCCCACCTGTGGTGCAGTGACCCACAATCGGGAGGGAACTCACAACCCCAAACTTCTCTCACAGGAGCAAAGGTTTGAACCCCACTTTTGGCACCCCAGCTTTTAAGACCTGTACCTGGGAGATGGCCCCACCCAAACCATCTAGTTTGAAAGCCAATGGGGCTTACATCACAAAACCTCAAGACTAGAAAACTGAGAAATAGTTCTTGAAGGATTCACACAGACTCACCATGGCTAAACTCCAGGGCACAGCATACAGGCAGCAGTCTTCCTATGAAAAAGGCTATGTGCATATCTTAAAAACTGTGACCTGAGGGTCAGGTATCTAATTTAGCACACATCTAGGGGCGTACTCAAATCCGAAGACCATGGAGCCTGGTGGACACCATCTTTATGCTCTCCCACTACCTTGTTCAGGTGGCCACTATCTCCTAGAAAGGAATCTGTACATGCATCCAGGGCCCTGGTTTTTGTGGCTGCAGCCATGGAGGACTCCTGATCACCTGACTGGAGGCCACTGGGCATTGTTTTCATAGGTTCAATGAAAAGATGTCAAACAACAAACAGTACTTAACTGGCTATTACCCCAGGGCTCAGTGAAGAAGGAGCAGATGGAAAAGCCCATCTCCTAGTCATGGCCTATAAGAGGTCTATTTACATAGTTTAAAAGCTGCTGCCTGAGGGTTCAGCTTCCAATCAGCCTGAATCTAAGTGCTGGCTGAGATCCTCCCTTTTGGGACATTACAGGTGTTGGCAGACCCTCACCTACTGAGAGCCACAAAGAACTAAGTAGGCTGCTTGGACAGTCACAGAGGTTTCATAAACCAGCAGGGTTCATTGCAAAGGCTCATCTATGCAAAGTCAACTCCTTCAAAACTGGTAGAGGTGGCTATTTTATCCAATGGATAGAGACCCAACACATAGTCAAGGAAAATGAAGAAACAGAGAAATATGTTCCAAATGAAAGAACAAGATAAAACTTCAGAAAAAGACTTAATGAAACAAAGATAAGTGATTTATACGACAAAGTGTTCAAAATAACAGTTACTGACCCATCTATCTGTTGCCTACAAGAGACTCACTTCAGATCTAAGGACACATACAAACTGAAAATGGGGAGATGGAGAAAGGTATTTCATGCAAGTGGAAACCAAAAGCTGGGATAGCTATACTTGTATCACAGAAAATAGAATTTAAAAGGGACTGTAATCAGAGACAAAGAACAGCAATACATAATGATAAATGGGTCAATACAAAAAAGTATATAAAATTTGTAAATATTTATATAACAAAATAGGAGCACTTAAAATCTAGAAAGCAAACATTAATAGACCTAAAAGGAGAAATAGTAATACAATAATGGGGGACTTTATTTCCCCACTTTCATAGATCAAAATCAATAAAGGAAACAGCCTTAAATAACATATTAGACCAGATGGACTTGATATATACAGGACATTTTATCCCAAAGCAGAACACGCATTCTTCTCAAGCACACATACAACATTCTCACACTAAGTATAATAAATTTGAGAAGACTAAAATATCAAGCATCTTTTCTGAACACAGTGGTGTGAAACTATAAACTACAAGAAAACTGGAAAATCCCCATATATGTGAAGATTAAACAACATGCTTTGTAAAGCCAATAGTGATAATGATAATGCATATATTATAATGATAATGCCCCCATCAAGAAACAAGCAAGATCTCAGGAAGGAGGCAGAGAGTAGGAGGATCCTGAGCTCACCTCCTCCCATGGACACACCAAATTAACAACCGCATGTATTGCACCTCACTCTAAAAACCACCTGAAGATGGGCAAAACAGATCTTCCACAGGTAACATCATAAGAACAAAGATACATTGAAAAGGGTAGAAAGGGCACTGATGTGGTCAGGACCCCCCATCATGGCTACCTACAGGTGAAAGGAATATCAAAAGCATGGAAGAGCAAAGGGATCAAGCCCCACACTGAGCATCCCTAGCCACGGGAACCTGCACTGGGAAGGTGAGTCCCCATAATATCTGGCTTTGAAAATCTGTGGGATTTAACTCTGGGAGATCCAGAGAGCTGTAGAAAACCAAGTGTCTGCCCTTAAAGAACCAGGGCACATTATCACCTAGTCTGAGACCCAGCACAGACACAGCAGTTTAAAAAGTACTTCCTTTATACATGAAGATTTATTGACTAATTTTAGGACATGTGCCAGAGGGTCAGGGATCTACAGAAGCTTTCTCTGGAAATAGAAGTGCTAGTGGGTATCATTTTTCTTGTCCTCCATCAGCCTAGATAGCCAGATGCTTTTGGGAGCCTGTTCTGACACCCTTCATTTATCTTGCCAGCACTGCTTGCCCACCCCATCGTTCCCACCTAGACCTACCCCACCCAACCCACCCACCCCAGCAGGTGCCCTTCCAAAGTGGATCCTGCCCCACTACACCCAGCAGGCAGACTCAGACCAGCAAATCCCCAAAGTGGCCCACCACACCCAGAAGGCAGTCCTAGCTGGATTTGATGCACCAAACTAGGCCTGCTCCAGAGAAGAGGGGAGCTGATCCCAACCATCAGTGCCCCTGCAGTAGCTGTGGCTAGGATTCTCAGCTAACCAAGACAGGGGCAGGCACTGCCCACCAGTGCACCTACAGCAGTAGCAACCAAATATTTCAGACAATGGGGCTGAGAGCTAGCCCCACCTGACAGCAAGTCTGCAGTGGCTCTAGTCAGACCTCTCAGCTAACAGTGCTGTGTGCAAACCCTACCCATCAGCACAGCTACAGAAGCTGCAACTGTGCCCTTCAGCCAGCTGTGCAGGGGGCAGTTCCTACCAACCAGGATACACACAGAGGTTGCAGCCTACCATTGCAGACATCCTAGCTGAGGGCCAGCCTCTCCTGCCCCCACCAGCTCACATAAAGAATTTGCACTAGGGCTTCTTAGCCAGCCATTATGGGGACAAGTCCTGCCCATCAGTACACCACCAGCAGTTACTGCTCAACCACAAAAGGAGAGCACATACAACCCACACAGGATACATCACTGGATCACCTGGTCCTGGTGACCAGGGAAGATTATACTATAGGGCACCACAAGATGCTTTCTATATAATGCCACTACTTTCAAGACCAGGAGATGTAGCTGATCTACCTAATACATAGAAGCAAACAATGAGTCAGACAAAATGAAAAGACAAAGGGATATATATATTCCAAATGAAAGAACCAGAAAAAACACAGAAAAGGAGCTAAATGAAACAGACAAGTAATCCACCTGATAAAAGTTTAAAGTAATGGTCATAAAGATAACCAAACTTGAAAGAATGGATGAACTTAGTGAGAACTTCAAGAGAGAGACAGAATATAAAAAAAAGAACCAGATAGGACTGAAGAAAGTAATAACTGAAATGAAAAATACTCTAAGGCAAACAATAGTTTTGAGGATGCAAAAGAATGGATCGCCAATCTGGAAGACAGGGTAATGGAAAGCGACCCAGATGAAGAACAAAAAAATTTTTAAAAAACATAGGGTAATTTACCTCTGAGACAACAAGCATAGTAACATTCACATTATAGGAGTCCCTGAAGGAGAAGAGAGAGAAAGGGACAAAAAAGTTATCTGAAGAAATAGCAGCTGAAAATTTCCCTACATCCAGGTTCAGGAATCACAGGGAGCCCCAAACAAGATAAACCCAAGCAGGCTGGCACCAAAATAACACAATTAAAATTATAAAAATAAAAGATAAGGAAACTTAAAAGCAGCAAGAGAAAATACATTCAATGAAAACCCCATGAAGTATCAGCTGATTTTTCAGGAGAAACTTTGCAGACTGGAAGAAAGTGGCATGAAGTACTGAAAGGCAAGGGAACAAAACAAAAAACCCTGTAACCAAGAATATTTAACCCAGCAAAGTTATCATTCAAACTAGGAGTGATTGTTTCCCAGCAGACAAATGTTAAAGGACTCTATCACCACTAAACCAGCATTAATGTTTCTTGGGAAAAGGGACATAACTAGAAAAAAAATTATGAAAGAAAAAAATTTACTGGTTAAAGCAAAAATGCAGTACAGACCGTAGATTAATCACTTATAAGAAAGCAACTATGAAAGTTAAAACACAAAAGTAATATCTACAAAAATCAGTTAAGGAATGCACAAAAGAAATGTAAAATATGGCATCATATACATAAAACATGGAGGAAAGAGTAAAAGTTTAGTGCTTTTAGAATGTGTTGGAACAAAAATGACCATCAACTTAATAAAGAATGCTGTACACATAGGAGTTATATATGAACCACTGTAACCAAAAATGTATAATAAACACGCACACATAAAAATAATAATAAAGAGAAAGGTAACTAAATACAACCCTAAGAAAGTCATCAAACCACAGGGGAAGAGGGCAAAAAAAGAAAAAGAGGAAAACTAAAAAAATCACCCAAACACAACAAAATGGCAGTGAGAACATACATATCTATATTTACTTTAAACGTAAATGGACTAAACGCTCCAATCAAAAGAGATAGGGTGACTGAAGTGGATTAAAAAAAAAAGACCCTGCTGCCTACAGGAGACATAATTCAGACCCAAAGACACATACAGAATGAAAGTGAATGGATGGGGAAAGATATTCCATGCAAATGGAAATAAACAGAAAGCTGGGGTAGTTAGACTTTCATGAAACAAAACAGATTTTAAAACAAAGGCTATGGGTCCCAGTTCCAGTCCAAGATGGAAAATCCTATTAACTATGTCTGTGAACTCATAGACACCAAATTGACATCTATTTAGAGGGTTACCTAAACAGTTTCTCTATTAAAAAAAAACAGACCACATAGAGAATGGCAAGACACTGAGACACAGTAACTAAGGAAACCCTCATACCTGATGCTGAAAGCCATGAGCTGATTTTTTTTTCTATGCTTCAGGTTAGACAAAACAAAGCAAAACAAAACAAACAAAACACTAAAAAACAGGGGCACCTGGGTGGCTCAGTCAGTTAAGTGTCTGTCTTTGGCTCAGGTCATGATCCCAGGGTCCTAGGATCGAGTCCCACACTGGGTTCCCTGCTCACTGGGGAGTCTGCTTCTCCCTCTCTCTCTGCCCCTCCCCCCTGCTTGTGTGCACTTGCTCTCTCTCCCTCTCTCAAATAAATAAATCTTTTAAAAAAAAAAACCAGTTAAAAGAGCAACAAGATAGTTCTGATCTAAGATGGCAATGAAGGAAGACACTGAACTCACCTCCCCCACAGAATACCCCAAATTACACCTATTAATAAAACAATTCCTCCTGGAGAAGAATGAAGTACTGAATTAACAGCTGCTAAGCTACCAAAGAGAGAATGGCAAAAGAATAGCAAGGAATACAGTAACATGGTAACAAAGGGAACTCCACTGTGAAAAGCAGTGGGGAAGCCTAGTATTTAGGGACTGGGAACAGATTGCCCTGTCCTTGCACTGGGGGGAGGGGGAGGCCATGGCTTAAAAGAACAACTGGCATATAAATGAGACAATACTAGAACTGTTCTACCAAGCAGCAGAGGAGCTATAGGAATGCTCTCCAGGTAAGAGGAACTAGAGAACACCACAGTTTGCATTCCCACTCCATCTTAAAAGCCTAGACCAGAACAGAGTCTGGACACCACTTGGGCAAGGTCTTTATGCCATAGCTTGTAGGTCCAATCATCAAAGTGATCTTGTGACCTCAGGAAGCCCAGGATCTGCAAGCCCAGACTGGTTCCAATCATGCTGTGACACAGACAAAAAAGTCAACATTTAAAAGGGCCAAGGAGGTGTGGGAACATTCCCCATTCACCTTAAAAGTTCAGTCCAGGGGTGCCTGGGTGGCACAGCTGTTAAGCGTCTGCCTTCGGCTCAGGGCGTGATCCTGGTGTTATGGGATCGAGCCCCACATCAGGCTCCTCCGCTAGGAGCCTGCTTCTTCCTCTCCCACTCCCCCTGCTTGTGTTCCCTCTCTCGCTGGCTGTCTCTATCTCTGTCAAATAAATAAATAAAATCTTTAAAAAAAAAAAAAGTTCAGTCCAGAGCAGGGTCTGGACACCATAATAGACTGGTCCCAATGCTATAACTCACAGGTCCAGCTGTCACAGGAAGCTGCAAATTCAAGCCAAGGGTCCACAAGGCCACACCTGCCCTAGTTGTGCTGGGACACTGAAGAAAAAAAAAGTGGTGATTTAAAAGGGCCAAGGAGCTGTGGAGAGTCTCCATCTCTACCTTAAAAGATCAGACCAGAACAAGGTCCAGATCACAGTGAGCTTGTGACATCAGTGAGCCCAGAGTCCTCAAGTCCACACCAGCTTCTGTGGTACTGGGGCACAGAAAATAAGCCACAGGTTTTCTATATTTTTGTTCTTGTGTTTTTTTTTTTATTTTGCTTTGTTTTATTAAATTTGTTATTTGCTTTTTAATTAATTTTACTTTTTTCCATTTTATTTTAATTTTTGTGCTTCTTGGTTTTGTTTTTCCTTTTTCTTATTACTTTCTTTTTTTATTATTCTTTTCTTTTCTTTTCTTTTCTTTTCTTTTCTTTTCTTTTCTTTTCTTTTCTTTTCTTTTCTTTTCTTTTCATGACTTAAAAGAGTGGCTAACATATACAGCCACAGCTTCAGCCAGACAGCAAAAGCCACCAAGCACACAGTCTACATAGGGGACACCATATACAAAAAACACTGCTTCAAGTTCAGGAAGCCATTCTGCCTAATACACAGGAACAAACACAAAGTCAGGCAAAATGGGAAAACAGAGGAATCTTCTCCAGAAGAAAGAACGAGAATAAACCTCAGAAAAAGAACTAAATAAAACAGAGGCAAGGCATATTCCTGATAAAGAATTTAAAGAAATGAACATAGAGATACTAACTGCTAGAGAAAAGAGTGGAAGTTCTCAATGAGGCCTTCAATAAAGAGATAGAAAATATTAAAACGAACCAATCAGAGTTGAAGAATAAAATTACAAAAACAAAATACAGGGAATCAGGCATAAATTATAGGATTCAGAGGAATGGATCAGAAATCTGGAAGACAGGGTATGGAAAGCAGACAAGCTGAACAGCAAAAAGAGGGGAAAAAGTAAAAATGATGATAGATTAAGAGGTCTCTTGGGCAACATCAATTAAACAAACATTGACATTATAGGGTTCCCAGAAGAAAAAAAGAGAAAGGTGTGGAAAACATATTTGAAGAAATAATAACAAATTTTCCCTAACCTTGGGAAGGAAATGGACTCCAAGTCAAAGAAGCATGGAGAGTTCCAAACATGAACCCAGGGAGTTCCACACCATAGTACATAATTAAAATGTCAAAGATTATGGGGCTCCTGGGTGGCTCAGTCAGTTAAGTGTCTGACTCTTGATTTCAGCTTAGGTCATGATCTCAAGGTTGTGGGTTCAAATCTTGTGTCAGGCTCCATGCTCAGCTGGGAGTCCACTTGAGATTCTTTCTCTCAGTCTGCCCCTCCCCTCCCTGCACTCTCTCTCAAACAACTAAATAAAATGTCAAAGATTAAAGAAAAAGCATCTGTAAGGCAAC
Organism: Ailuropoda melanoleuca; assembly: GCF_002007445.2. Lineage (NCBI taxonomy): Eukaryota > Metazoa > Chordata > Mammalia > Carnivora > Ursidae > Ailuropoda > Ailuropoda melanoleuca. Next base: position 110,063,701 of record NC_048219.1, read on the forward strand.
AAAAGAGAAAAAAGTTTCCTGTAAGGGAAACCATATGAGGCTATGAACTGATTTTTCAGCAGAAACTTTTCAGGACACAACAAAGTGCCACGATATATTCAAAGTGTGGAAAGACACACACCTACAACCAAGAATATTCTATACAACAAGTTTATCATTCAGATTTGACCATGAGATATAGTTTCTGAGACAAAACAGGAGTTTATCACAAGTAAACCAGCCTCATAAGAAATGATAAAAGGACATCTTTAAGTGGAAGAAATGGCCATTAGACATAAAAAATTATGAATAAAAAGATGTAAAATATAACATATGCATAAAAACGTGGGGGAGGTAGTAAAAAGGGAAGAGAAGGGGAAAAAGAAAGTGTATTTTTTTAAGGATGTGTTCGAACTTATATGACCATCGAATTAATGTAGGCTGCTATTTACTTAGGATGTTATATATGAACTTCATGGCAAATAGAAATTCAAAACCTGTGAGAGATCTCTCACACACACACACACACACACACAAAGATAAAGACAAATGTAACACTATAGAAACTCACTAATCACAAAGAAAGCAAGAAGGAACAAAGAAGAACTACAAACAAAACAAAACAAAAACAAAAAAACAGAAAACAATTTTTTTAAATGGCAACAAGTATAAACCTATCAAATATCACTTTAAATGTAAATGGCCTAGGGGCGCCTGGATGGCTCAGTCATTAAGCGGCTGCCTTCAGCTCAGGGTGTGATCCCAGAGTCCTGGGATCGAGACCCACATCAGCCTCCTCCACTGGGAGTCTGCTTCTTCCTCTCCCACTCCCCCTGCTTGTGTTCCCTCTCTTGCTAGCTGTCTCTCTCTGTCAAATAAATAAATAAAATCTTTTTAAAAAATAATAAAAATAAATGTAAATGGCCTAAATGTTCCAATCAAAAGACATAGGGAGGCAGAATGGATAAACACTGATTGATATGCTACCTACATGAGGTTCACCTCAGACCTAAGGACACCCACTGACTGAAAGTGAAGGGATGGAAAAACATTTGCAATGGAAATGGAAGCAGAAAATAAAAAGCCAAGGTATCAATACTTATATCAGACAAAATAGATTTTAAAACAAATACTATAGCAAGAGATGAGCAAAATGATGAAGGAATTGATCCAACAAGAGGATATAACAATTGTAAATATCTAAGCACACACACTGGAGCATTTATACATAAAGCAAATATTAATGGACATAAAGAGGAAAATTGGTGGTCATACATTAATACTAAGGGACTTTAACACCCCACTCATATCAATGGATAGGTCATCCAAAGAGAAAAATCAATAAGGAAACAATGTCTTTGAATGACACATTGGACCAGATGGACATAACGAATATATACAGAACATTCCATCCAGAAACAACAGAATACACATTTTTTCAAGGGCCCATTTAACATTCTGCAGAAGAGATCACATATTAGGTCATAAAACAAGCCTCAATAAATTTAAGAAGATTGGAATCAGAGCATGCATATTTTCCTACCACAACAATATGAAATTGGAAATAAAACACAAGAAAAAAAAACTGGGAAAAACACAAACACGTGGAGACTAAACAACATGATACTAAACAACCAGTGGGTCAACCAAGAAATCAAAATTAAAAAAAAAATACAAGATAAATGAAACTGAAAAACAGTCCAAAGTGTTCGGGACAGAGAAGCAGCAGTTCTAACAGAAAAGAATCTACTGATAGAAGCCTACCTCATCAACTAAGAAAAAGCTCAAAACCAATCTAAACTTCCACCTACAGGAACTAGAAAAAGAAAAAGAAAACCCAAGATGAGTAGGAAAAAGAAAATAATAAAGATCGGAACAGAAGTACATGGCATAAAGATGAAACAATAGAGAAAAATCAATGAAACCAAGAGCTAGTTTTCTGATATGATAAATAAAATTTGACAAACCAAACTCATCCAGAAAAAAAGAGAAAGGACCCAAATAATTAAAATCAGAAATGAGAAAGATTAAATTAAAACTGACACCAAAGAAGCACATGGATTATAAGAGAATGCTACAAAAACTTACGTGCCAACAAACTGGACAACCTAGAAGGAATGAATAAATTCCCAGAAATATACAGTCTTTGCAAACTAAACCAGAAAGAAATGGACAATCTGAACAGACTGATTCCAAGTGACAAAATTGAATCTATAATAAAAAAAAAAACTACCAAAAAATAGAAGTCCAGGACCAGATGGATTAACAAGGGAATTCTACCAAACATTTAAAGAACGTTTAGTACCTACGCTCCTCAAATTATTAAAAAAAAAAAAAAAAAAAAGGAGAGGTTTGAGATACATTCTATGAGGCCAGCATTACCTAACACCAAAACCAGATAAAGACACAAAAAAGAAAATCACAGGCTAATAACCATGATGAACACAGATGCTAAAATGCTCAATAAATATTAGCAAACCGAATTCAGCAAAGCATTAAAGAATATTCCCCACAATTAGGTGGGATTTATTTCAGGGTGTGAGGATGGTTCAATTATTTGCAAATCAATCAGCATGATACACCACACCAATAAAATGCAGGATAAAAATCACATGATCATTTCAATGGACACAGAAAGTTTTTGACAAGATTTAACATTCATTCATGATAAAAACTCTCAACAAACTGGGGTTAGAGGGAACACATTTCAACAATATGAAGGACATATATTAAAAACTCACAGTTAACATCATACTCAATGGTAAAACACTGAAAGTTACCCCTCTAAGGTCAGGAACAAGACAAGAATGTCCATTCTCAACACTTTAATTTTAAAATCACACTAGAAGTCCTAGCCACAGCAATCAAACAAGAAAAATAAATAATAAGCATCCACATTCGTAAAAAAGAAGTTAAACTTCATCATTCATAGGTGACATACTACATATAGAAAACCCTGAATATTCCACCAAAGTGGGGGGGGGGGGCTACTAGAAGTAATAAACAAATTCAGTAAATTGGAAGGATACAAATTTAATACCCAGAAATTGGTAGCATTTCTCTATACTAATAATGAAGTAGTCAAAAGAGAAATTTAAAAAATAACATTGTTTACAATTGTACCAAAAAGAATAAAACATCTAGGAATAAACTTAAAGAAGGAGGTGAAAGACCTGTACTCATACTCTGAAAACTATAATAAACAATGATGAAAGAAATTGAAGATGACATAGACAAATGGAAAGATATTCCATGCTCATGGATGGAAAAAATGAATATTGTTAAAATATTCATATTATCCAAAGCATCACCAACTGAATGCAATCCCTATTAAATACCAACAGCAGTTCTCACCAGACTAGAATAAAAAAAAATCCTAAAGTGTATATGGAATTACAGAAGACCTTGAATAGTTAAAGTGATTCTGAGAAAGAAGTACAAAACTGGAGGTATCACAACCCCAGATTTCCAACTACATTACAAAGCTGTAGTAATCAAAATAGTATGGTACTGGCACAAAAATAGACACACAGCTGAATGAAATGTAATAGAGACTCCAGAAGTAAAACCACAATTATCTGTTCAATTAATTTATGACAAAAGAGGCAAGAATATACAAGGAAGAAAAGCTGGTCTATTCAATAAATCATGCTGGGATAACTAGACAGTTATATATAAAGGAATGAAAATAGACCACTTTCTAACAACATATACAAAAATGAACTCAAAATGGATTAAAGACCTAAATGTGAGACCCGAAACCATAAAAAATCCTAAAAGAGAGTACAGGCAGTAATTTCTCTGACATTGGCTGTAGCAACACTTTTCTAGATATGTCTTCCAAGGCCTGGGCAACAAAACCCAAAATAAGCTATTGAGACAGCAAAAGACAAAACAAAGCAAAACACAAAACAGAACAAAATGAACACACATTTGCACAGCAAAGGAAGCCACTGACAAAACAAAAAGTCAGCCTACTGAATGGGAGAAGATATTTGCAAAAGATATATCCGATAAGGGATTAATATCCAGAATATATAAAGAATTTATACAATTCAACACCAAAAAACCAAATAATCCAATTTAAAAATGGGCAGAAGACATGAACAGATCTTTCTCCGAAGAAGACATACAAATAACCAACAGACACAGGTAAAGATGTTCAACATTACTAATCATCAGGGAAATGCAAATCAAAACCATAATGAGACATTACCTTACATCAGATAGACTAGCTATAATTAAAATGACAAAAAAAAAAAACAACAAGTGTTGATAAGGATTCGGAGGAAAAGGAACTCTTGTGTGCTGTCAGTGGGAACATAAATTGGTACAGCCACTGTGGAAAACACTATGGAGGTACCTCAAACAATTAAAAATAGATATATGATCCAATAACTCCACTACTGGGTATTACCCAAAGAAAATGAAAACATCATTTCTAAAAGATATACACACCTCTATGTTTATTGCAGTATTTTACAATAGCGAAGATTTGGAAGTAACCTAAGTGTCCATCAATAGGTGAATGGATAAGGAAAAAATGAGGTGTACATGTATGGATATACATACACACACATACAAATACAATAGAATATTAAGCATCTATTTTAAAAAAGGATGAGATTGCCCCATCCAAGACAACATGGGTGCACCTAGAGGGTATTATGGTAAGTGAAATAAATCAGACTGAGAAAAACAAATACCATATGATTCCACTCATAAGAGGATTCAAAAAGTAAATAAGCAAAAAGCAAAACTATAAATACAGAAAACAAACTGATTGGGTCAGGCAAAATGGGTGGAGGGGAGTGGGAGATATAGGCTTCTAGTTATGGAAGGAGTAAATCACAGGAATTAAAGGCAGAGCATAAGGAATACAGTCAATGATATTGTAATACCAATGTAATGGGACAGATAGCTACACTTGTGATGAACATAGCATAATGTATAAATGTATCAAATCACAAAGTTGTATACCTAAAACTAATATAACACTGTGTGTCAACTATGTTCAAAAAACAGACAGAGAGAGAGTTCACTTGAGAGAGAGCAAGTGAGAGCAAAAGAGTGCTTTACTGGAATATAAAGAAACTGGCCAAAAAACAAAAGAGGAAAAAAAAGGGAAAGAGGAAAGGAAAGAGAAATGAAATCAGCCAAATGGCAAGGGAGCTACTGGAATTCTCTCCAGGACTGAGAATCTGTCTGCCAGCATGTTTATTGTTCCCTCTAACTTGGTAGCATGGATAGAAAGAGGATCCAGGTACCCTAGCTGGCTTACCATCTCAACAAGCCCTGGGCCTCGAGCCCACACCAGCCCCAGCTCTCCCACCAAGGTGGCCCCAGTGCAACACACACTGAGATATCAGAGTCAGCACTAACTACAACTACAGCTGTAGTGCCAAGGTGACACAGACACAAAGCACCCCAGAACACTCCAGGCCCTCACCACTTAAGTTCCAGACAGTTTGCTAGAGCACCCCTGGTGAAGAGCTCTCTGGTAACTCCCAACTCATATTTGACAGATGCCTCTCCAAGATGCTCTGTGCAAGAACACATCAGCCTCCGCTTCTTTGGCTTTAGCTATCTTCCCAGAATACCATCAGTGAAGATAGTGGCAGGACACCCTGGCTTTTACCCACTTTGTCTACAGCTATTCTGCCAGGGCACCCCCTGGTTGGAGCACTGCTGACACCCCAGCCCATGCCCTACCTTGGCTACCACATCTCTGCCAGGGTGCCCTCTGCACAGAGAACCCTAGGACCATGCTGATCCACATCGACTTCAGTTCTGCTCATCCATCAAGGGCAGCCCTAGCATGGAGCGCCCCAGGAACCTTAGCCCATGACAATGACCAAAGACACTAAACACATACAACTTATACATGGGAAGTTTAGAGGAAATAAAATATTCTGCCTAGTTCATAGAAACAAACAGAAAAAGTCAAGCAAAATGAGGAGACAGGAATATGCTCCAAATGGAAAACCTCAGAAAAACAAACAAATGAAACAGACATAAGCTACATGTCTGGTAAAAAATTTAAGGTAATGATCATAAAGATGCTTCCCACACTGGAGAGAAGAGTGACAGAACTCAGTGAGAACTTCAACAAAGTGAGAGGGGAAAAAAAATACACACACACACACACACACACCCCCAACACCAATCAGTTGAAGAATAAAGTAACCAAAATTAAAATACACTACAAGGAAACAACAGATGATTAGAAAATGCAGAAGTATGGATAGGAAATCTGAATAACAAGGTAATGAAGAGTAACAAAAAAGGTAACAAAGTAGTAATAAAGAAGAACAAGAAGGAAAAAGACTTAAAAAGATGAGGGTGGGTTAAGGAATCTTTTTGACAACATCGAACAAACATTCACATTATAGGGTCCCAGGAGGAGAAAAGAGAAAGAAGGGGGAAGAAAATTAATTTAAAGAAACAAATCTGAAAACTTCCATAAACTGGGGAAGGAAACAGACATCCAGGTTCAGGATTCACAAAGAGTTCCAAACAAGATGAACCCCAGGAGGTCCACACCAAGACACATAATTAAAATGTCAAAGATTAAAGATAAACATAATTTTTAAAGCAGCAAAGGTGAAGCAAAAAGTTTTATACAAGAAAATCTCCAGAACACTATCAGCTGATTTTTCCTTTGCAGACCAGAAAGGGGTGGCATAATATATTCACAGCACTAAAAGGAAAAAATCTACACCTCTTGCCTACTGTACTTTAAAGAGAAAATAGTTTCCCAGATAAACAATAGATAAATGAGTCAATCACTAATTGAACCTTATAATAACTGCTAACAGGACTGCTTGAAGTGGAAAAAGAGAAAGAATATTTAGAAGAAAATTATAAATCAAAAGATGTAAAATATGACAAGATTTACATAAAATGTAGAGGGCGGAGTAAAAAAAAAGTCATTTTAGAATGTGTTTGAATTTAAGTGACCATCAACTTAAAGAGACTAATATATATTTGGGTTGTTAATATATAAACCTTATGGTAACCACAAATCCAAAACCTATTACAGATGCACAAAAAAATAAAGGGAAAGAAAGCCAAGCATAACACTACAGAAAGTCATCAACCACAAGGAAAGAGATTAGGAGAAGAAAACAGCAGAGAGGAACTACAAAAACAACCAGAAAACAACTAATAAAATGGCAAGAATATACTTACCAATAACTACTTTAAATGTAAATAGTATAAATGCTCCATTAAGAAGACATAGGGTGGTAGAAAGGATTAAAGAACAATGACAAGATCCATCTATATTCTACCTCAAAGAGATTCATTTAAGACCTAACACACATACAGATTGAAAGTAAAAGGAGGAGAAAAGATATCCCATGCAAATGGAAGCAAAAAACCAAAACAACCTGGGATAGTAATGCTTATATCAGACAAAATAGACTTTATAACAAAGACTTCAATAAGAGATAAAAATGGGCATTAGATCATGATAAAGGGATCAGTCCAACAAGAGAAGATAACAATTGTGAATACCGACGCACCGAACATTTGAACACTTAAATGCATAAAATACTAGCAAAGGGAGAAATTAAGAATAATACAATACACCCCATTTATATGAATGAATCAATCATCCAGACAGAAAATCAATCAGGAAATACTGGCTTTGAATGATAGTCAACCAGATGAACTTAAAAGATGTATATAGAACCTTCCATCCAAAAACTCAGAATACACATAGTTTTCAAGTGTACTTGGAACATTCTCCAAGATAGATCACATGTTCAGCCATAAAACAAGTCTCAATAAATTTAAGATTGGAATAATGTCATACATCTTTTCTAACCATAATATAAAACTGGAAGTCAATTACAATAGAAAAAAAAAAAAAAAACCCTCAAACAGACACAAACCCATGTAACCAAACAGCATACTACTAAATAACCAATGGGTCAACAAAAAAATCAGAGTGGAAATGAAAATATACAGGGAGACAAATGAAAATAAGAAGTCAAGGGTTCCAAATCTTTTGGACACACTGAAAGCAATACTTAGAGGAAAATATTTAGTGATACATGCCTACCTCAAGAAATAAGAACAAGCTCAAATAAACCAACTAATCTTATAATGAAGGGAGTAGAAAAAGAACAGATTTCACTCCAAATTACAAGAAGAAAATAATAAAGATTAGAATAATATGATAATAATTTATCAGAAATAAATGAAATTTTAAAAAGATCATAAAACTAGAAGCTGGTTCTTTGGAAAGATAAGTCAATAAACCTGACCAGACCTATAAAGAAAAAAAAAGACAGGACACAAAAAGATGACATAGAACAACACCACATAAATACAGAGAATTATAAAAGAATGCTATCAAAATTATATGTCAACAAATTGGACAACCTATAAGAAATGGATAAGTTCCTAGAAACACACAATATCCTAAAAACTGAATCAGAAAGGAGGAGAAAATTTCAATAAACCAATTACTATTATCAAAATGGAATCAGTGATCAAAAAAATCCTAACAAACAATAGTTCAGGACCAGATGGACTCACAGGTGAATTCTACCAAACATTTAAAAAAGAATTGCTACCTATTCTCAAACTATTCCACAAAATAGAAGACAAAGGAAAACTTCCAAATACACTCTATGAGACCAGCATTACCCTGATAACGAAACCAGACAAAGACACTGCAAAAGAAAACTATAGCCTAATATCCTTAATGAACATAGATGCAAAAATCCTAAAATAAAAAATAAAATTAAAAAAAATAAAAGTGAACTGCATTCAATAACACCTTAAAAAGATCATTCATCATGATCAAATGGGATTTATTTTGGGGATGCACGAATGGTTCAATATTCCCAAATCAATCAAGTGATACACCATATCAACAAAAGGAATGATAAAAATTGTATGATCATCTCAAACACAGAAAAAGCATCTGACAAAATCCAGCATCAATTTACAATAAAAATTCTCAACCAAGTGGGTTTAGAGGGAACATAGCTAAACAAAGTAAGGCCATATATGACAACCTCACAGCTAACAACATACTCAATGATAAAAATCTGAGAGCTCTTCCTTTAAGATTAAGAACAAGACAAGAATGTCCCTTCCTGCCATTATTATTTAACATAGTACTAAAGTCCTAGCCACAGCAATCAGGCAAGGAAATAAAAGGGGTCCATATTGGTAAGGGAGAATTTAAACTGTCACTACCTTCAGAATAAATGATAGTATTCATAGAAAATCCAAAAAAAATCTACAAAAAAACTATTAGGAGAATAAATTCAGTAAAGTTGAAGGATACAAAATTAATACATCAAAATTTGTTGCGTTTCCATTTACTAAAAATGAAGCAGCAGAAGGAAAAATTAAGAAAACAATCCCTTTTACAATTGCACCAAAGATAATACCTAGAAATAAACCTAACCAAGAAGGTAAAGGAACTATAATTTGAAAACTATAAAATATTGAAGAAAATAATTGAAAATGACATACAAAAAAACTGAAGAATATTCCATGCTTGTAGATTGGAAAAAATAATATTGTTAAAATGTCCAAACTACCCAAAGCAATCTACAGAGTCAATGAAATCCTTATCAAAATACCAATGGCATTTTTCACAGAACTAGAATAAGAAATCCTAAAATTTGTATGGAACCACAAAACATGCCTAATAACCAAAGCAATCTTGAGAACAAAGCGAGAGATATCACAACCCCAGATTTTGAGGTATACTACAAAAAGCTGTAGTAACCAAAACATTAGAGTACTGGCACAAGAATAGGCACACGGGCCAATGGAACAGAATAGAGAACCCAGAAATAAATCCATGTCTATATGGTCAATTAATCTACAAGAAAGGAAGTACGGATAAACAATGGAAAAAGACAGTCTCCTCACAAATGATGCTGGGAAAATTGGATGGCTACATGCAAAAGAATGAAACTGGAACACTTTCTTACACCCCACACAAAAATAAACTCAAAAGAGATTAAAGACCTCCTTGTGAGACCTGTAACCATAAAACTCCCAGAAGAAAATGTAGACATTAATTTCTTTGACATCAGCCTTTGAAACATTGTTCTAGATGTCTCCTGAGGTCAGGAAAAGAAGACCAAAGCTAAACTTTTGGAAATACACAAGAATAAAAAGTTTTTGCACAGTGATGGAAACCATCAACTAAACAAATGCAACCTACTGGATGGGAGAAGATATTTGCAATTGAGATATCTGAGAAGGGGTTAATATCTAAAAAATATAAAGAACTTCCATAACAACACACACACACACACACACACACACACACACACACACACACACTAATCCAATTAAAAATGGGCAGAGGCCCTGAATAGACATTTATTTTTCCCCAAGAAGACATACAGATGGTAAACAGACATGAAAAGATACTCAACATTACTAATTATCAGGGAAATGCAGATCAAACTATAATAAGGTATCTCCTGTCATAATGGCTAGAATCAAAAAGATAAGAAATAATGCTGGCAAGAATGTTAAGGAAAAGGAACCTTTGTGAATTGTTGATGAATATGTAAATTAGTGGAGCCTTTAAAACAGTATGAGATTCCTTAAAAAAAATATATGATTCAGAAATTCCACTACTGGGTATTTATCCAAAGAAAACAAAAATACTAATTCAAAAAGATACATACACTCCTCTTTATCACAGCATTATTTACAATAGCCAAAATATGAAAGAACCCAAGTGTCCCTCCATAGATGAATGGATAAAGAAGACACTGTAGATATATAAATGGAACGTTACTCAGCCATAAAAAAGAATGAAATCTTGTCATTTCCAACAATTTGGGTAGACCTGGAGGGTATAATTTTAAGTAAAATAAGTGAGTCACAGAAAGACAAATACTATATGATTTCACTCATATGTGTAATGTAAAGAACAAATAGACAAAATTCAGAAATAGACTCATAAAAACAGAGAACTAGTGAGTGCCAGAAGGGAAAAAAAAAAAAGAACAAACTAGTGGGTATGGAGGGGAAGGGAGGGGAGTGGGGGTATGAGTAAAAAGTGGTGAAGGGGAGTGGTAGATATAGGCTTCCAGTTAAGGAATGAGTAAGGGATGAAATATATAGCATAGGGAATACATTCATTGGTAATGTTAATATGTTGTATGTTGAAAGAAGGTAGATACACTTGTGGTGAGCATAGCATAACATATAGACTTGTCGAATTATGTTGTATATTTAAAACTAATGTAATATTGTGTGTCAACTATACTTTAAATATATATATATAGAACATATATATATATATATGTATGTATATATAGCAGTGGAATGAGGTTGGTGTGGGTGAAAATCGCATCAATACCCCTGGCATTTGGTTGCAGCAATCATTCTCAATGTAGAACCGTGCTGTATTATGGGGCAGTGGGACTCCTTTTGGGATGTTTAGCATCCCTGGCCCTGCCCACTAAAAGCAGTGGTGCCCCTCTCCCAAGTCATTTTGATTACAAAAAAATCGTCTCACTGTACAGCATGGTGGCTATAGTTAAAAATATTGTTTTGCGTATTTGAAAGTTACTGAAAGTATATCTTAAGATTTCTCATCACAAGAAAACAAAAGATGCAACTATGTGTGATAGGAGATGTTAACTAAACTTCCTGTGGTACTCATTTTGTAAGAATACATATACCAAATCATTGTTATACTACCTAAAACTAACACAATGTTATATGTTAATTGTATCTTAATTTTAAAAATGAATAAATAAAGGATAAAATGAAGACTGTAACAAGAGACAAAGATGAGCAATCATAATGATGATGGGATCGATTAAAAAAAAGATATGATGATTGTAAATATCTTTGCATCCAACATTTGAGCACCTAAAACATATAAAGCAAATATTAACAGATAAAAAATGAAATTAGCACGAATATGAAAATAGTGGGGGACTTTAACATCTCATTTACATCAATGGATAGATCATTGAGAGAGAAAATCAACAAGAAAATAGTGACTTTGAATAACACATTAGACCAGTTGGACTTAACATGCATATATGGAATATTCCTTTCAGAAGCTGCAGAATCCACTTTGTTCTCAATTGCAGATGGAACATTATCCAAGGTAGATCATATTACGCCACCAAACAAGTCAATAAATTTGAGAAGACTGAAATCATATCAAGCATTTCTGACCACAACAGCATGAAACTAACAATCAATCATAAGGATCAGAAGAAATACAAACACAAATGAAGGCTAAATAATATGCTACTAAACAACATCAATGAAAATATCTGAAAGGAAATTTAAAAAAATACATGGAGACAAATGAAAACATAAACACTATGGTTCAAAATGGCACACAGCTAAAGCAGTTCTAAGAGGGAATTTATGGAGATACAGGCCTACCTCAAAAAGAAGAAAAACCTCAAAAAAGCCATCTAACCTTAAAATAAAGGGAGTAGAAAAAGAAGAACAAACCATATCCAAAGTTACTAGAAGAAAGAAAAAATATAATATCAGAGCAGAGATAAATAAAAGATATAGATTTTTAAAAAATAGAGAAGTGTTGGGGGGGCGCTAAGATGGTAGTGTACTAGGAGAAGCTTGCCTCATCCCTCAAACACAGCTAGATTACAATCAAATCATTCTGAACACCCAAGAAATTGACCTCAGGACTGATAGCACAAACTGCACAGCTACAGGGACAGACGAGGCTGCACTGAGGAAGGTAAGAAGTGCAGAGACATGGTTCAGGGGTGAAACAGATCACAGGTGCTGCAAAGGGAAGGGAGTCACAGGGAAAGGCAAGAGAGAGTGGAGTATACAAGGTGCACACAGGGAGAACATTTCCTAAAGCCAGTGGCTGGGAAAAAGAGAGGCTGATTTTCATGAGATTTTGCAACCAGCAAGGCTCAAAGACAGGAGTTTTAGAGATTCCTGTGCTTGGCTGAGATAGAGACCTGAGGATGTTGCCCAACTCCTGGAGAGGGGCAGGGAAGCAACCCCAGGGGACAGACCGTGTGACTTAAAGATTGCCTAAGGCACATGGGAAGAGACCGTTGGTATTTTTTGGAGAGCATCTGTGAGATGTAGCATTGCCTCTCTCAGGACAAAAGAACCAGTGGGTGCCATTGCCTTCCCCTGCCCCTTAGCATAGGTGCAGACACGTGCTGACGGCAGCTAACCTGGACACTGGCTGTTTAGCCTGCTTAGCTCTAAACCCTGTGCCCCTGCACTCTGGTGGGATTGCCTATCTGGGTCAAATCTGCATCATTCCCAGTACAAGCAGGACCCTTTGCCAGAGAACCAGCCCAGGTCCCTGCCACACCATGTCCCTGACGTTTGGAATTTAAATCAGCAGGCAAGGCTGGGATAAAGCCCAAGGTAAGCTGAACTGCTTCAGGCAGGCAAGTGACCCACAGACAGATAATGGGGAAACAGTGATCTGAAAAATGTCTGGGACACATGAGGGGAAATTATTCACTCCTCTGAAAATGCTTCTCTGAGAGCAGGAAGCAAAGACTCCCCTCTACGGGGGCAAAGGAGATGGCTGGTGGCATTTCCGTCCATGCCACTCAGCATAAACCAACTTCAGTAAACAGCACAGCACCAACACTGGCTGCCTAACCTGCTTAAGCCAAGTCCCACCCCTCTGTACCTTCTCAGGCAAGTGTGCCTAAAAACCAGCATAGCAGAGTCCTTCCTCAGAAGACCAGCATGAGCCCCTGCATGCACTACATCTACTGACCAGAGTTCTGTAAAGCTTCCGTTCTAGTGGAAATGGCATCAGGTCTCTTTTAACAAGCGTGCCAGAGTACAACTAGGTGAAACTTGCCACACTGTGGCCAAAGTCCAAACACTCCCCACTGCAGGTAAGGAGAACCTCTTCAGACAACTGACATGAGAGATAGAGCAGCCCAAACACGGCAGCAGAGTACACAGAGCACACACTAGACACGCTTCCTGAAGCCCCAGGCCCTGGACGTTATATGACCTCTTCTTCATAAAGCCATTACTCCCAGGAGCAGGAAACATAACAGGCTTTTCTAACACACAGAAGACAGAGACCTAGACAAAATGCCAAGATGGAGGAATTCATCCTAAAAGATAGAAGAATAGTTCAGGGCCAGGCATCTATTGAAGCAGATATAAATAATATGCCAGATTCAGAATTTAAAGCAACAATCATAAGGATACTGGCTGGGCTTGAGAAAAGCATGGAAGATATCAGGGAGACCCTTACCACAGAGATAAAAGAGCTAAAAAACTATCAGGCCAAAATGACAAATGAAATAACTGAGATTTGAAACTGACTGTATGTCATGACCACAAAGATGGAAGCAGGGGGATGAATAAGTGATGTGGAAAGAATAATGGAAATAATGAAGATGAACAAAAGAAAAATTTGTATCAGGAGAGTAGACTTAAGGAACTTGGTGACTCTGTCAAACGTAATAACTTTCGTATCATAGGATTCCCAGAAGAAGAGAGAGAAAAGGGGTGAGAAGGTTTACTAGAGGAAATTATAGCTAAAAACTTCTCTAATCTCGGGAAGGAAACAAACATCCAAAACCAGGAGCCTCAGTGAATTCCTATCAAAATCAATAAAAGCAGGCTAATATTAAGATCTACTGTAGTTAAATTTGCAAAATATAGTGATAAAGAAAAAACAACAACAGTAACAATACTACTACTACTAATTTCTCTGAATGTAAATGGACTACATTCTCCAGTCATAAGACACAGAGTATCAGAATGGATGAAAAAACAAGACCCATCTATATGCTGCCTACAAGAGACTCATTTTAGACCTAAAGATTCCTGCAGTTTGAAAGTGAGGGAATGGAAAAATATTTATCATGCAAATGGTCATCAAAGGAAAGCTGGGGGAGCAATATTTATGTCAGAAAAATTAGATTTTAAACCAAGGACTGTAACAAGAGATGAAGAAGAGCACTACATCATAATAAAGGGGACTATCTAATACGATCTAACAATTGTAAAAAATACTTATGTCCCAACTTGGGAGCACCCAAGTCTATAAAATAATTAATAACAAACAAAGACATGTATTGATAATAATAGAAGTAGAGGACTTTAACACCCACTTACATCGATGGATAGATTATCTAAGCAGAAAATAAAAAAGGAAACAATGGCCTTAAATGACCCATTAGACAAGATGGGCTTAAACATATTCAGAAGGTTCCATCCTAAAGCAGAACAATGTACATTCTTTTAAAGTTCACATGGGACACTCTCCAGAACAGATTACCTACTAGGTCACAAATCAGGCCTCAACAATTATAAAAAGATTGGAACCATACCATACATATTTTCTGACCACAACATGATGAAACTTGAAGTCAACCACAAGAAAAATTTGGAAGGGCACCTGGGTGGGTCAGTCAATTAAGAATCTGCCTTTGGCTCAGTTCATGATCTCAGGGTCCTGGGATCGAGCCCCACATTGGGCTCCTCTGCTCAGCATGGAGCCTGTTTCTCCCTCTCCTCCCTCTGACCTCCCCCCCACTCATGCTTTCTCTCTCATGAGCTCATTCTCTCAAATAAATAAATAAATAAAATTTTAAAAAAGAAAAAAGGGGCGCCTGGGTGGCACAGCGGTTAGGCGTCTGCCTTCGGCTCAGGGTGTGATCCCAGCGTTATGGGATCGAGCCCCACATCAGGCTCCTCTGCTGTGAGCCTGCTTCTTCCTCTCCCACTCACCCTGCTTGTGTTCCCTCTCTCGCTGGCTGTCTCTGTCTCTGTCGAATAAATAAAAATAAAATCTTTAAAAAAAATTTAAAAAAAAAAAAATAATAAAAAAGAAAAAAATTTGGAAAGACCACAAATACAAATACACAAGTAATACAAAGTTAAAGAACATGCTATTAAAGAATGAATAGGTCAACCAGGAAATTAAAGGAGAATTTTTTAAAAAATACATAGAAACACATGAATATGAAAGCATGACAGTCTGAAACCTTTGGGATGCAGCAAAAGTGGTCATAAGAGGGAAATACAGAGCAATACAGTCCTACCTCAAGAAGCAAGATAAATCTCCAACAACCTAACCTTACACCTAAAGGAGCTAGGAAAAAAAAAAAGTCCTAAAGCCAGCAGAGGGAGGGAAATAATAAAGATTAGAATAGAAAGAAATGTTATAGAAACAAATGAAAAAGCCCAATAGAACAGATCAGTGAAACTAGGGGTTGGTTCTTTGGAAAAAATGAAATAAAATAAACCCCTAGTTCGACATCTTCTTTTCAAAAAGAGAAAGAACCCAAATAAATAAAATCAAAATGAGAGAGGAGAAATAACAACCAACACCACAGAAATACAAACAAGTATATGAAAATATGAAAAACTATATGCCAACAAATTGGACAACCTATAATGAATCGATAAATTCCTAGAAACATATATACTACCAAAATTGAAACAGGAATAGAAAACTTAAACAGATGAATAACCAGCAAAGAAATTGAATCAGTAATCAAAAATCTCCCAACACAAGCTCAGGGCCAGGTGGCTTCACAGGGAAATTCTGCTAAACATTTAAAGAAGAAGTATTACCAATTCTTAAACTATTCCAAAACATAGAAATGAAAGGAAAACTTCTAAACTCATTCTCTGAGGCCAGCATTACCCTGCTTCCAAAACCAGACAAACATTCCACTAAAAAAGAGAACTACAGGCCAGTATCCTCAATGAGCATGGATGTAAAAATTCTCAACAAAATACCAACAGATTAAATCCAACAGTACATTAAAAGGATTATTCACCATGATCAAGTGGGATTTCTCCCTGGACTACAAGTCTGGTTTGATATTTGCAAATCAATCATTGTGATACACTACATTAATAAAAGAAAGGATAAGAGCCATATGATCCTCTCAATAGATGCACAAAAAGCATTTGACAAAGTATAACATTCTTTCTTGATAAAAACCCTCAACAAAGTAGGGATAGAAGGAATATACCTCAACATAATAAAGGCCATAAATGAAAAACCCACAGCTTATATCATCCTCAATGGAGAAAAAAATGAGAGCTTTTCCTCTATGATCATGAACAGGATAGGGATAGCCATTCTCACCACTATTGTGTAACATAGTATTAGAAATCCTAGTCTCACCACCAGACAACTAAAATAAATGAAAGGCATCCAAATTACCAAAGAAGTCAAACTTTCACTATTTGCAGATGACATGATACTCTACAGAGAAAACCCAAAACAATCCACAAAAAAATTAATATAACTGATACATGCATTCAGTACAGTTACAAGATACAAAATCGAAGTAGAGAAACCTGTCACATTTCTATATATCAGTAATAAAGCAGCAGAAAGAGAAATCAAAGAGTTGATCCCATTTGCAATTCCACCAAAAGCCATAAGATACCAAGGAATAAACTAACCAAAGAGGTAAAAAAAAATCTGTACGCTGAAAACTATAAAATATTGATGAAAGAAATTGAAGAGGACACAAATGGAAAAACATTCCATACTCATGGATTGAAAGACTATTGTTAAAATGTCTAAACTACTGAAAGCAATCTTCAGATTTAATGCAATCCCTATCAAAATACCACCAGCATTTTTCACAGAGCTAGAACAAACTATTGTAAAATTTGTATGGAGCCACAATAGACCCTGAATAGCCAAAGCAAACTTGAAAAAGAAAAGCAAAGCTGGAGGCATCACAATTAAAGAATTCAAGTTATATTACAAAGCTGTAGTTATCAAGAGAAGTATAGAACTGGCACAAAAACAGATGCAGATCAATAGAACACAATAGAAAACCCAGAAATGAATGCACAACTCTATGGTCAACTAATCTTTGACAAAGCAGGAAAGATTATCCAATGGAAAAAATACAGTCTTTTCAATAAATGGTGTTCGGAAAACTGGACAGCAATATGCAAAATAATGACAGTGGACCACTTTCTTACACTATACACAAAAATAAATTCAAAATG
Organism: Ailuropoda melanoleuca; assembly: GCF_002007445.2. Taxonomy (NCBI): domain Eukaryota; kingdom Metazoa; phylum Chordata; class Mammalia; order Carnivora; family Ursidae; genus Ailuropoda; species Ailuropoda melanoleuca. The sequence goes on from NC_048219.1 coordinate 110,081,662, forward strand.
AATGAAATGTGAATCAGGAAACCATCTCACATGAGGAGAACACAGGTAGTAACCTCTTTGACATTGGCGATAGCAACCTCTTACCCTGAGGCAAGAGAAACAAAAGCAAAAATAAACTATTAGGATTTCATCAAGATAAAAAGCTTCCACATAGTGAAGGAAACAATCGGTGAAACTAAAAAGCAACCTTTGGAATGGGAGAAGGTATTGGCAAATGACATCTCTGATAAAGGGTAATTACCCAAATTATGTAAGGAACTTATCAAACTCAACACTCAAAAAACAAATAATCCAGTTAAAAAATGGGCAAAAGAATAAACATTTTTCCAAAGAAGACATCCAGATAGCAAACAGACACATGAAAAGATACTCAGCATCACTCATCATCAGAGAAATACAAATCAAAACTACAATGAGATATTACCTCACACCAGGTAGAATAGTTAAAATTAACAACACAGGAAGCAACAGGTATTGGCAAGGATGTGCAGAAAGGGAAATCCTCTTGCACTTTTGTGGGAAGGCAAACTGGAGCAGCCACTCTGGCAAATAGTATGGACTTTCCTCAAAAAGTTGAAAATAGAACTACCCTATGATCCAGCAATTGTACTATTAGGTAGTTACCCAAAGAATACAAAAATAGTGAATATGGCAGCATTAGCAACAACAGCTAAATTATGGAGAGAGTCCAAATATCCATCAATTGATGAATGGATAAAGAAGACATGGTGTGGAATATATGGAATATATTATATACATATATAAATATATATTATAAATAATATATTTATAAATATTTATATATATATAAAATATTCCATATATACATATATACACACATATACACACATGAATATATATATATACACGTATGTGTATATATATCTAAAATGGAATACTACTCAGCCATAGAATGAAATCTTGCCATTCGCAATGATGTGGATAGAGCTAGCCAGTATTATGCTAAGCAAAAGAGATTCGTCAGAGAAAGACAAATACCACATGATTTCACTCATATGTGGAATTTAAGAAACAAAACAGATGAACATGAGGGAGGAAGAGAGGCAAATCTTAAAACAGACTCTTAACTATAAAGAGCAAACTGAAGGTTACTGGAGGGGAGGTGGCTGGGGGATGGGTTAAATGAGTGATGTGTTAAGGAGGGCACTGTAGTGATGAGCACAGGATGTTGTATATAAATGATTAATCACTAAATTCTGCACCTGAAATTAATACTACACTATATTTTAACCAACTGGAATTTAATGTAAATCTTGAAGAAAAAAATAAAACAAAAAAATAATAGAAAATATCAATGAGGGGCAGGGAAAGATGGCAAAGGAGTGGGGGACCCTATTTCAACCAGTCCCCTGAGTTGAGCTGGATATCTACCAGACCATCCTGAATACCCATGAAATCAGCCTGACATGTAAGAAGATGCATCTGGATCTCTACAAACAGAACATCTCCGGCGATTGGTCCCCATGTATGAAGTGGGGACCCGAGCGTCTGCAGATATCGGAAGATAAACGGAACAGGGAGGGACCACCACTCTCATGCGCCAGGAAGGCAGAAGCCCCCCATGCTGGGGAGCGGCCACACTAGCAGACCGGTAGCAGCAAGGAAAGTCTTTAGGATGCCACACCAGACTGAAACCTGGAGCTCAGGAGCACACATGCGAACCAGGGGTAGCTGGCGGTTTTAGAAGCACAAAGGGCAGAGATGTGCCAGCCCTGGGAGTGAGGACTGGGAGAGCGGCTATGGTGCTCACAACCTGGGACGCTGCGGGTTTTCAGCAGCACCAACAGAAACGAAGTTAGAGTGGCCAGGAGAGCTCAGTGGAGAGCAGACTGTGATCTCACTGTTCTGAGACAGAGGTTTGGATACAGTCACTGCTGCTCTGACTCTCAGAAGAGACACAGAAAGCTACCAGGGAAAGCTGCCAGAGAACAAAAGTCCCCCAAAACTGGTTCTCACTGAGCCCATCCCCCCCCCAAAATGGGGCAGGGCAACTCTGCCCAAACACCCTGAGTATCAGGGTGGCAGGTCCCTCCCCCAGAAGGCAGGCTGAAAAACAAGAAGTCCCCATCCCTAAGGTCCCTATAAAACAGGTGCATCTTGCTTGGGTCCTGGTCAATAATTTGGACTCCAGACCCTGCACCCACACCTCATCAGAATGACAAGGAGGGGCAACCCCCAACAAAGGAAAGGAAAAGAGACTGTGGCCTCTATCACAGAACTAATGGATATGGATATAACCAAGATGTCAGAAATGGATTTCAGAGTAACAATTATCAAGATGATGTATAGGCTTGAGGAAAATATTAACAAAATTAGAGAATCTCTAGGGTCTGAAATGAGAATGAATCTGGCAGAAATAAAAAATGCTATGAATGAAATGCAGTCTAAACTGGGTGTTCTGACTGACAGGATAAACGAGGCAGAACGAATTAGTGAGTTAGAGGATGAGATGATAGAAAGGAAGGAAAAAGAGGAACATGGGAAAAAAAGACTCCAATTTCAAGAAAAAAAGTTATGGGAGATTATTGACTCAGTGAAATGTTCCAATGTCAGAATTATTGGGATCCCTGAGCAGGTGGAGAAAGAGAGAGGTCCTGAAGAGATATTTGAACAAATTGTAGCTCAGAACTTCCCTAATCTGGGGAAGGAAACAAGCATTCGTGTCCAAGAGGCAGAGAGGACCTCTCCCAAAATCAATGAGAATAGACCTACACCACTGCATATACTAGCACAATTCACAAATCTTAGATCCAAGGAAATAATCTTGAAAGCGGAGAGGGGGAAGAGATTCCTTACATACAGAGGGAAGAACATCAGAATAACATCAGACCTGTCTACAGAGACCTAGCAAGCCAGAAAGGGCTGGCAAGACATATTCAAAGCACTAAGTGAGAAGAACATGCAGCCAGAGATACTGTATCTGGCAAGGCTGTCATTCAGAATGGATGGAGAGACAAGGAGCTTCCAAGACTGGCAGAAACTGAAAGAATATATCACCACCAAGCCAGCCCTACAAAAAATATTAAGGGGAGTCCTATAAAAGTAGAAAGACCCCAAAAGTGATACAGAACAGAAATTTAGAGGTAATCTATAGAAACAAGGACTTCACAGGCAACATGATGACATTAAAATCATCTCTCAATAATCACTCTCGATGCGAATGGCCCAAATGCTCCCATAAAACGACACAGGGTTGCATATTGGATAAAGAGACATGACCCATCCATATGTTGTCTACAAGAGACTCACTTTGAACCCAAAGATACATTCAGACTGAAAGTGAAGGGATGGAGAAAAATCTTTAATGCCAACAGACCTGAAAAGGAAGCTGGGGTAGCAATTCTCATATCAGACAAATTAGATTTTAAGCTAAAGTCTGTAGTTAGAGATACAGAACAGTATATGATTCTTAAAGGGTGTATCCAACAAGAGGATCTAACAATTATAAATATCTATGCCCCCAACAGGGAAGCCACCAACTACATAAGCCAACTGTTAACAAAAATAAAGATATAGATAATACATTAATAGTGGGGGACCTCAACACTCCACTCTCAGCAATAGACAGATAATATAAGCAGAAAATCAACAAAGCAACAAGAGCTTTGAATGACACACTGGACCAGATGGACCTCATAGATATACAGAACATTCCACCGTAAAACAACAGAATACTCATTCTTTTCGAAAGCACATGGAACTTTCTCTAGAATAGACCATATACTGGGTCACAAAACAGGTCTCAACCAATATCAAAAGACTGAGATTATTCCCTGCATATTCTCAGAC